>NW_027526422.1:168592474-168632290 GCF_048455015.1 Haemaphysalis longicornis
GTCACTGCCGCGCGCTCCTGTTGTTTAGGGGGAGCGATTAAACAAAGGGGGATACACGCGAACAAAGAAAGTCGATTGGAACCGAAAACGGGCACTTTACGCAGGTTCCTACGCGCTTTCCAAATGCCATCGTCTTGTTTAAATTCTCGTAGGTAAATTTCTCTTTCTTGTCTTTGGCCTTCGGGATATTTCTCGGGGGCCTAGGCTCGGCTTAAAGGGACACTGAAGTGAATTTTTCAAGCTACCGTTTTAGCTTGAACTGCGTAGACAGGCTCAAGTGAACACACTTTTCATCGTTTATCCGGTTGATAAGTCGGTATTTATTTTATAAAGCCCGAAAGAAGCAAAACTACCATGCGCGGTCAGCGGCGGCCGCATCAATTAAAGGCTCTGACGTCGGGAGGAAGTGCACCGTGATTGGACGATGTCCATAACTAGCATTGAAACAAGTTGCGATTTAGTTTCTGTAAAACAATATGCTTGACATCCGACGTTATCGTTGGATGGCATTCTCAATATCTCAATAATCGACATACCGCGCTTCTGCCATGTTGTCGGCTGTAATATGCCTAAGATAAGCCTCCCAGGACGGATTGGAGTCGTAGCGATCCCAAGTCGAGGCCTACGCAGTGCATGAGCGCCCTCCGCGTCACCGAACCCGCCCAAATTCCATGCGCTTTTCCCCCATATTTTGAGCTTGCCTCACTCATGCCTGTATCGTAAAAAGTGTGTTCGCATCAGGCCAAGGGTCTGCTGATTCTGGTCTGTGCCCACTGCCCGCAAGCAGTCAGTGCTTACGGCAACAGCACGCCAACGAGAACTCGCTAGCGTGTCAGTATCTGTCTGCGCGCGTTCTGAGAAATCGGCACGCGGAGCAAGGAACGCTACGGCTCAGAAATGGTTAACTCAGTATATAAAACATCGTCCCAAAAGGAAAAAAATCAGCAGCAAACAGAAAAAAAGGACTCTTAGGGAACCGAACTTGCGACTTGCAAAATAACATACCTAGACCTCAAGACCCCTAGGCCACGGACCAGGGCTGCCGCTGATGGAAATATAAGGTATATAACGTATAACCATTCTACACTTTTATTTAGTTTTAGCATTTCAAGCAGCTTAGGGGACTGTTTGTTGTATAGCGCTCGTGCATAAGCACGAGAGCTACACAACAAACAAAATTTCACAATATTTCCAGAGATATTTCCACAAAAAATTTCCACAACAAACGATTTTCCACAATATCTCATGTCTAGCAATTGCATTTCTTGGACGGAAAAGCGTTCGCAGATGTGTGGTCGTGCTGCTGACCACTGTGCTTGCTCACACAGCGCAAAAAAGTGCTTCCTGCTCCCTAGTTTTACGATGTACGGTAAAAGTTTCAGTTTTTATTTTCTCAGTACCTATATTGACTTCGCTGACTTTTCTCCCAACTTCAAGTGGGCTTACATTATCCTACTAGCGTACCAGTCAGCGAGGCGTCGCATGTTCACTTCTGCAGGGCTTGTGTGGAGTGACCTGGACTTGGAGCTTGATGCAGTGTACAAACTAACAAACTAAAGAAAGACACATTCTTTCATTCACAAACTTGTCGTGGCTTAGTTTCAACTGAGCGAACGAATTGCGACGACTCGTAGGCGGCCGGCGGACTAAACGCTGGGCCGACTGACTCTGTGGGAAGGTCGCCGAGCCGTGCATTAGAGCAGTCAAGCCAATTCTTCTCCTCCTGACGTAACACGAAATCGCCACAGAAAATGGACGAGGATAGGAGGACAGCATTTTCAAATTCATTTTTCTACTTAATAAATTCGCGTCAACGCACTCAGAGTGGTCGAAACATGGCCTATGGACCACGGACTAAAATTTGCGCTAGTAATCCCGCAATGTTTAGAAATCATTTCAGTTTCCCTTTAAGTGTTCCGTTCTTCGCGTGCGTGTGCTCGATATCCGTGCGTTACTCAACGAAGCGTTGTGGTTTGGCGTTAAGTTAGTGGTGGCAGTGCATGTGTGTGCGTTTTGTTTTATTACCTGCAGAAGAACCCAACACTGGATTTGAGGTCCTCATTCGCTGCTAGCGTGGGCGATGTAGCGAGCTGCGGCAGCAGAAGGGGTGGTGCCGGTGCTACTCCGTAATTCATCAATGCAAAGGCTATTGCTATGGTGCCGACTGGCATAGAAGCGATACCCGCGGGAACTAAATACTTATTTTTAATGCCGCCTTGCTTATGATGTTGCCGATTAGGATTGTCTGCAGAAGCGGAGAGGACAAATGCGCAGCGACACTGCCTGTACAGGGCTATCCACTCTTTATGCGAACACGGCGCAGCGTGGCCGCGCTCCGCGGCGCGCCAGCGCACAAGCCGCGGCCGCGCGTCGAAGCTAAGTGGCGCAAGCGCACAAGTGATTGCTTGATTGTAGTGTTTAACGCGGCGGCGCAACGCAGGCGATGAGGCGCGCCGTAGTAGAGGGCTCTGGATTAATTTGGACCACCTGGGGATCTTTATCGTCGCCGAAATCTCGCACACACGGCCATTTTTGCTTTTCGCCTCCATCAGAAAAGCGGCAGCCGCGGCCGGGAATCGAACCAGCGACCTCTAGCTCAAGCGCAACGCCTTAGCCACTGAGCCACCGCGGCGGGTCAAGCGCACAGGTGCTTAGAGGTGCGGCTTCCTGTCGTCTGCTAAAGTGCGAGAGTGCGCCATGGTAGCTTTGCTGTAAAGCACGCCTAACTTTCAGCATGCTTGTAGCGTCTTGGCGCGCCGCGACCGCGTTTCAGGAAAGCGCACTTCACTCACTGCGGCGCGTTTTAAGGTTTCTGTGTATACGACAACTGAGCGCTTCCTTCTTACTGTGCTACGTCCATGTTAAATGCACGTATTCTAGAAAACATTTCAGAAGTAGCTTGGTTCGGGTTCGACTCTGGCTATGAAGACGCTGTAGGGGAGGGCTCCGGATTGACAGCCTAAGGCTCTTTAACGTGCTCTGCTACAGTGCAGCAAACGCGCGTTTTTGCGTTTCGCCTCTTTTGAAAAGTGGTACCTTCTCCTGGCAACGAATACAGGTCTCCCGGTCCAGTAGAATCAAGCACCCTAACCACTGAGCCACCGCGCCGGGCCATTCTCAGGATTTTACTGCACCATAGAAGTAAAGAAAGTCACGGAACAAAGTATAATTTTTTTGCGTCTGCTTTCTTAAGTAGATGTCCATATCCTCGGAAATGGCGTCCGGGTAGCTTTTTTTATTGGAGTCCTCCAATGCTCAGTCTAGCTCGAAGGCGATCGCGGATTGCTCAATGTGACTTCAAATGTGATCAACAAACTAACGAAAATCGTGAACAAATTTCGAATCCGAAATACAAATAAAGCATTTTCAGTACAAAATGCAAGCGTTTCTTTATATGTAAGGCATCGCTTGAATTATTAAGCCCATTCAATACATTTTCAACATATTGGTGAGTTTTTCTGTTCTTGGCGTTTGGCTAGGCCATGCTTTTGCGGATGGCAAAGAGAAGAATGCAGAAATTGGAAACCTCGAGACCGTAGAAGCTGTTCCACAATTGTGGGGCATGGAATTTGTTGACTAGAGCTTCATTACTCGTGTAGGACGATTGCGAGAAAGTAGAGGTTGGACCAGAAAGGAGGATACGTAGCAGGTGACAAAGAAGGAGAGGGCCGCTATTTTACAATACCTAGCCAGGAACACAGCGCAACCAATTGTATATGCATTATAATGCAGCAGACTAGAGAGAGCCATTCCAATACTTTGCAGGAGAGTAGGACGATCGCGGTGGGAGGGGGGGGGGGGGAAGGGAGGTGTGACCCGCTTGCTGGGCGACTGCTTGAACGGTCTCGATGATACGCGATATTCATATACAGTTAAAACCACATCTAACGAAGTTACTGGGAACCACGAATCGGTTCGTTAGAATGACAATTTGTAAAATCGGGAACCGCCATTTTTGAAGCGGTTGATATTATAACTTTGATGTCTGCTGAATGGGACTTCCTTTGAAGGTGCATCCAACAGATACCATGAAATCGAAACTGCGGCGGCCGACGCGCGCTGCTCTGCTCATAATTTAGAAATGCGCAAAAAGTCCGCAGTGCACATAAACCCCCCGGAGCTTGCGCTGATGTGGTTTCACGCTAGAAGACGCGCGAAACACAACGCGTTGTGTTGTACCACTTCCCCGCTAAGCAGAACGTTCTTGGCTCTCATAACCGTGAACCACATACACAAAGCTTCCGCCAACTTCTTGTGCGGAGTGGCCTTGGTGTTCTTTTTCTTCGAGGAAATTCTAGACGAAATGGCATGAATATTGGAGTCATTTCCCTTCAAGATTGTGGAAAGCGTGCTGGACGGGATGCCATGGTCTTCGGCGATGAGTGAGGCTGCACAGACACCCATGCATTTGCTACGTTAAATAAATCCGGGAAGTCGAAATTATATGGAGCCTTCCTCTATAGCGTCTATCATGAGGAAACTAGATGCCTCGTTTTTTAGATGCAACGCATCTCTTTACCTCGCCTTGTCCCGCGTCGTTGTCGCGGCGTAGTTCGCATCCCTCCCCCATTCTCCCCGCCGCGGCAGCTGCGCGCTCCGCCGCTCTCACCGCAGCGCCATCTTTGCGTCAGCGTGGTCAGCGCGCAGCTTGCGCTCGGCTGCGCTCGCTCCCGTCGCCGTGCCAGCTCTGCGTTAGCGCGCAGCTTGCGCTCGGTTAAAAAATTTTGCACCATCTTCCCGCGAGGGGAACCATGTGGTAGATGCGACGCATCGGGGGTGAACATGCTGCGTAAATAGTATACACGACAAGAGCAATCCACACGCTGACATCGCTAACATAATGGAAACGCAACGGCAACCTCCCATGCGTCGCATCTACCCCATGTTTCCCGTCGCAATAGATGGTGTAAATTTTTTTTCTGTGGGGGCGTAATAATCTTCGTAGCGTTCTGAAGAAACACATTCGAATTTGCTGCCTTTTTCGTAGCGTGAGCTACACTGGCCGAGGTTGAGCATTTTGTCGTGGCTCCCAGAGAGCCATGCTGCGCATGCGCGAGGAGCAGTGACGTCACACGGCGCACAGAACATTGCTCGCTACCCGACGTCTCTCACACTCCCCACGCGCCCAACGTCTTCGCCGACTTTCGTTCCGCATGTGGTGGTCCGGACGACTTAATGATCATTCGAGGGCTAGCCGGGTGTGGAACCGATGGCTCATGCGTCGCAGCAACAGCGGCGTATGCCTGTGGAACCAGCTTAGCTCTGGGGCGATTGGTGACGCTGCGCTGGGGCCGCTTGATAAATATACTTGTGTCACATAATGCGTATACCGTGTGTGTCATTAAAGCAGCAGTAAGCATGATAGTCAAGCTAATCCTAGACAACCAGGAAAATTAAGAATAAACCTTAGCTCACGCTACGTATATCCAGGCCTAACCGAGCTAAACCTCTGCTAATTTTTAGAAATGTATCTGGTTCTCAAAATATTTTGTTAAATCGGGAATGGCGTTGAATCTATTTCATTAGGTGCAGTTCATGAAAACATTGAGCCGCATAGGTACCTGTGGGAAAGACCGAATTGGTTGGTGACGTCGGGAAATCGCAAGATCGGGTTTCGTTAGATCGAGTTTTGACTGTAAAATAGCCAGCAGACATGGAGGCCAAAGTCGCAGCATCTAAACCCAGTCGCTCTGGCCGAAATTCTGTGGAGGCAAATTGCACAGACACCCATGCATGTGCTACGGTAAATACATCCGGGAGGTCGAAATTATACGGAGCCCTCCTCTGTAGCGTCTATGATTCAACAAAACCAAGTCAGTCCTGAAATGTTTGCTACACTACATGCGTTTTACTTTAATCGTGGCACCGAAAAAAAGGAAGGCTCAGTTGTCGTATACGCAGAAATCCTGCAACGTGCCGAAGTGAGTGAAGTGCGCTTTCCTGCAACGCAGCCGCGGCGCGCCAAGACTCTGCAAGCATGCAGAAAGTTTGGCGTGCTTCACAGCAAAGCCACCACGGCACGCTCCCGCGCTTTAGCAGACGACACGAAGCCCCACCTTTAAGCCCCTGTGCGCTTCCGACGCCTAGCTTCGATGCGCGGCGGCGGCTTGTGCACTGACGCTCCGCGGAGCGCCGCCACGCTGCGCCGTATTCGCATCGAGAACGGCCCTGTACGTCTCGCTGACCCGACGAAGCGGTTACCACGCTTTTGAAATCGCACCACAGTGTGATCCTACTGAACTAGAGTTATGACGATTGCTGATGAGTATGAATTAACTACGAAGAAACTCGATACAACCGCACAACCAGGCAAACTACTATTCCAAAGTTACGTTTAAAAAAAGCCATCAGATTCACTTGTAATCGCTATGATCGCTACGTTTCGCCTACACCCGCCGCGGTGGCTCAGTGGCTAAGGCGTTGCGCTGACGAGCAAGAGGTTGTGGGTTCGATTACCGGCCACGGCGGTCGCTTTTCTGATGGAGGCGAAAAGCAAAAACGCCCGCGTGTACGAGATTTCAGCGCACGTTAAATATCCCAAGGTGGTCAAAATTAATCCGGAGCCCTCCACTACGGCGCGCCTTATCGCCTGCGTTGCGTCGGCGCGTAAAACCGTACAATCAACCAATCATCAATACTTTTCGCCTTTCCTTGCCCTGGCTTTTCTTGAACTTACCCCACTACGCACACGCCGACTCAATGAAATTGCTTCACTGTTTCATTCATTCAGTGGATCGAATGTCTGACATACCTCTGATTTGCCTCATCGTCCATTATAGAAAACATCACCATCTTAATATCAAGCCTTACCATTGTGGAACCAACGCATTCAAATTTAGTATTTCCCCTTTAACTGCCGATCTCTGGAATGTGATTGTCTGGTGACACTCACTCGTTACCTTCCGCTGGAAAAATGTTTACTTGCCCTTTCTGATTTGTCTTGACCGTTCTTTTGTTGTATTTCTCAGTTTAAATGCTATTTTTGTTTCTGTTGAATGCTCACTCCTGCCACAACCACGAGAGGGGGCTGCAGTATGTACAAATGAGTAAAGAATTAATGATCATGCTTGCGCACTGTCACTCGGAGCCGATCTTTCTCGACCCTCTGCTTGTACTTCGAATGCTTTACGCGGTCAGCAGCGGCTGTTTGTAATTCTAGTACCTTAGATTCCGTGACAACGCATAAGGATGAGAAACTTCTTCTTTTCCACGTTGCATCCAGGTTGAGCTATTTTCCGAATAAAACTCTCGCATATCTCGAGCAGCACTTACACATTTTGCTGTCTGCTTATCCTGCTATCGACCCGCAGAGGGCGATGAGGAAAGTGATGCTTTCATATCGCTTCCCAGAGTAATTCGTTGGCCTTAAAAAGGAAGTAAATCACCGTAGTTTTTAAACGTGTTAGGTTGGATGACATGGGGAGTGTTTGTAACACCAATTGCTTGTATTGACGGAAAAATGACCGTCATTTTAAATTGATTACAAGGAAACGGAAATCATTATATTGTTATATGGTTAAGGATCAAGTTATTTACTTTTAACTTTCAAGGGGGCCCCGTTTTGTCATCTCAATCGTCACAGCCTTGTGGGTGAAAGGGGATTTCGTTCTGTTAGCTGCCGTCCACGTGCATCAGTCTGACACGACAGTTTGTCATCGGTACGTAGTTCCCGCGGTTTTTTCACGACATACATCCGCCCATTCATCACGGGAGCGTGGACCGTCCTGCTGGTCGGTTGCATTAACCAAACTGCGTTGTGTTAAAACATGCTCCATGATATACACATTGAATGACATATGTACACTGGTATTGCTCTTTCACAAATGTGTCTTTTGGCGTGTGGAATGTGAGTTCGTTATTGCTGCTGAGAAAATGCAATGCTGATGCAAAAATTGATTGTTTCCTTCCATTGACCGTTTTTTTTTTTGCAACTTGTAAAAGAAACGAAAAAAGCACATATGAATTTCGTGGATACCATAACAATGCGAGGAAAGCACCATGTTTTATTCTCTCCAAAGAGAAGTCACAACTTGTACTAATCTTCATAGCATGACAGGTGCGCCGGTTGAAGAGGCTCCTCCCGCAAGTCCGAGAAGTGGAAAACGGGGTAGGGTATTCCTTCTGCGCGGTCGTCGTCGACTTCATCCGCCACCCGAGTTTCTTTGAAGTGTTGATCAAGCGAGGCGCCTTCACACATGGTCGCCGGGTCTGCAGGAGAAAGCCGTCGCAGTCGCCTGGAAGGGCTTCGGCAGTCTGCTGTGGAGAACAGAAAATATGAGAGAACTTCATAAGCCATTTGAAGAAGGGCTTGCTGTTTAAAAAGTAGTTCATAAGCCATGCCAAAAAGAATTTAGAAAAAAAGGATACAATAAAAATGTCGCCAGATATTATCTGTACCGGGTGCACAAAACAAAATCACGAGTAAGTAACGGCAGGGGGTAAACCACGTGCCCCAATTTTTTTCTCGCACTGTTTGGTGCTTAGCAGCGCAATATGTACATGCGAAGAAAAGGAGAGAAAAGTGTGCACAAGCCGGGACTGATAAACTGAATAACAATATGGCGCTTCTCGTTGCTCAAATCGCTGAGCATAAAAATCTAACTTGCTACTACAGGAAGTGAGCTGTACTTTCAAAGTACAGTTACTTGAAAGTTTACATTGAAGAGCACTTACTTTCCAAGTGGTCTCCTGAGCGCTTGTGACTTGAAGTAGTCGGGGATACCTCAGCTCCGTTTCCGCTGCTCCCAGCGAGTATCGTCGCACTATCGTCCTTGAATATTCCGTCGCACGAAGTGTTATCGGAGAGTTCAGGTTCTGCAGTCGCTGCCTCATTCATCAGCGTCGCTCGATCGTCGTCATCCTCACTGGACTCATCAACACTGCTGCAACTGCAGTCGGAACACTCGCTTTCGCTACACTCCGAAGACTCATCGTCGGTGCTGTTACTATCAGAAGAGCCGTCTTCACTGTCGCTGCTGCATTCAGAAGTGTCGTCGTCAGTGTGGCTGCATTCAGAAGGTTCGTCGGCACTGCCGTTGCTACGGCACTCCAAGGACTCGTACTCGATGCGCGGACGTGAGCACTCCCGGAGCAGAATCTGCAGCAGGAGGCGCCGCTGTAGTCCCACGTCCCGACGGCTGCCGTTCAGGATCCGAATCTTCTCCCTGCAAGCGGAAAGAATGGCGTCAACGTTCGCTTCCATGGCAAAGAACGATACAGATGTACACTCACCGAGGGATGGCCGACGAAAGACAGACGAGCGATGCGACACTGGGGCCGAACTGCACTAAAGCGGACGACCTTGGTTTGAACCCTTTCCACTCCTCCACGTGTACTTGCCACCCACTGAAACGTGGGGGAGAGAATAAGAGTTTCTGGGGTTCAAGAGATAAAAAATGGTCACGTGACCTGTTAGCCACGCCTTTTTTGTAATTGTTCGAAGCAGATTGCATGTGAGGGGGAAGCTGCGAAGGAGGAACATTTTGCCTGGTGGAGAGGGTAGTGACCTTGAGCTTGTGACTATTTCTCTCCTTTTCTCTCCTATCAGCTCGTCGCCTCCTTTCCTTACTTGACTCGCCCAGGTGGCGCAGTGACTAAGGCGTCGCACTGCTGAACCTAAGGACGCGTTTTCGGCTCCTACAGCATCAGCCATTCTAACAAAGGCAAAGTGTCAAGATTTTCAACATGCGAAAAAATGTAAACATTTTGAGGCACTCAAAATAATTCCGGATCCCTAAACTGCGACGCGCCTCACATCCCAAGTATAGATCGGGTACAAAATTTCCAGAACTGTATTCTCGCTTTGTTTGTTAGTGTGCTTACAACGAATATTTTGTAAAGCTATTAGCGGTTGCACACGCGGAAACCCGGGTGCAACATTATACCAATGGGTATTACATATGTGGAGTTATTTATTACTTCTCATAATTAGTTCACTGTACAGCTGTACACAAGTAAATATTCCCGCGTTCTCTTGGTAGCTTGCATCGTATGGTAAGCTTCAGATTAGAAAACAAAAACAACTAGAACTCGTTCTTTACAGGAGCTATGCCGAAGTAGAGGGCCCAAAATTCTTCTGTGCAAATTTGTACAAAACCAGTAAGACGTTTTTCTCAGTAGGTGCTATATATAGCAGCAATGGAAATATATAACATGACGCCGCCGCACCCCAGCCATCCCAGCTGCCTCGCAGAGCCACCATGGAACAAACATACCCATGTTTGTATGCGAAAATAACTCTTATTTTTCGGAATTGGTCTACGGGCATTAATAAAGAACGATACAATATCCAAAGTGCAAACTGTCGCATTCGGTTTAGCGCAACAGTTTGGGCTGCACCGCGGTCAATCAGGTTTTCTGTCCCGCAATCCCTTGGCTCTCAGGTACAAACACGTTCGCACCCTGGCTTGGGGGAAATTTTAATCTAAGCCCGATAACAAACGTGCGTAATAAACTCGGGAAACACCTGTCAGCGTCCCTCTCACCTTCAAGCAAGTGCATCGGGGGGTCAAGGTCAAGCAAGCGCACGTGCCAACAGAAGCGCCACCCACCAGGCTTCGGCCCTCAACCGAACCGATTTGTGGCGATAACGGCTCCTGCAGTAGGAAGGTCTAATTGTCCGGCTTTTCCAAGCAAAAGGGGTGCATCTAACCAGTGCTCATATTGTCCTGGTGTGTTCCTGTCACCGGTAATTGGCGCGTAGTTTTTTTTTTTGAGAATTATCATAACATGATATGAGTGAGTGAGTGAGTGAAAGAACTTTATTGAGGGTCCGGCGATGACGCGAGCTCGTTGCGCACCCGGCTAGTCCCACGTCGGGATCGGCAGGTCTAGCCCACCGGTCCGGTCGCGGGCACGCTGGACTGCCAGGATTTGCTTGTCTAGAGCGGGGCTACGCAGAAGAGAGTCCCACTCCTCCTTGCTGAACTTGGGGTGTGCGGACCCGCACTCCCAGAGCATGTGAGCTAGAGTAGAGGTCTGTGCGCAGGACGGGCAGGCGTCGTCGCGATATACGTCGGGGTAAACTTCGTGTAGAACTGCCAAACACGGATATGTGCAGGTCTGTAATAGTCTAAGGGAAACGGCTTGCGCCCTATTCAACTTGGGGTGAGGGGGTGGAAAGACCCTTCTAGACATGTAGAAAAATTTCGTGACCTCGTTATAAGTAGCGGGAGCATCTCTGTGGCCGTAAGGGGGAGGCGAGTCAGCTCTCCTTACAGAGGAAGCGCGGTCAGTGAGGTCGCGCACAGCCTCGTGAGCAGACTCATTGAGGTTCGGGGGAGCACCCGCGAGAGATCCTACATGAGCGGGGAACCAGTGAATTGAATGATGCGTGAGAGCATCTGTACGCCAAACGCTAAGAAGGCGAGCAGCTTGCTCAGCTATGCGGCCATTCTGAAAAGCCCTCACTGCCGTTTTAGAGTCACTGTAGATCTCTGACCCACGACCGTCTAGCAGGGCGAGGGCGATGGCGACTTGCTCAGCGACTTGGGGGTCTGATGTGCGAATGGAAGCGCAGTTAGAAATATTTCCGCTGGAGTCGACCACAGCGACGGCAAAGGTCTTCCCATTGCTGTACTCCGCAGCGTCAACGAAGCTTGCTATAATGTTTTTTTGCTTGATCTGTTTGAGGATCGCTGCTGCTCTTGCCTTGCGTCTGCCCTCGTTGTTGACAGGATGCACGTTTCGGGGCACGGGGGCCACTATGAACTTCTCTCGAATGCACCTAGGGATCGGGGTACTGCTCCTCGAGGATCCTGCTGAAGGGTAGCCTAGCTCTTCGAGGATGCGTTTGCCTGCTGCTGTGGTGTTCAGGCGAGCGAGTTGTGCGCGTTCTTGGGCTTCGGCAATCTCCTCGGCGGTGTTGTGTAACCCCAGCTTGAGGAGATCCTCTGTATGAGTCCTGATGGGCAATCCGAGAGCCCTTTTGACTACTTTACGGATGAGAGCGTTGAGCTTGTCTCGTTCCGCTCTGAGCCAGTTGTGCATGGAAATCGTGTACGTGAAGTGGCACAGTACGAAGGCATTGATCAGCCTGAGGAGATTGTCCTCCTTCATGCCCCGGTGTTTCGTGTAACAAAACTTGCATTACGTTTTTTTAGTTTCCTCTTCGCTATGTAATTTGCAAATCTTTCCACAACGAGTCTATTAAACAGTATTTCGAGTCTTTATAGTTGTTTTTTATTTCCTTTGTGAATTTTTTTTTGTGATGCGCAAAATTCGTCTCCACAAATTTTGTTCTGTTCATTGCGCTGGTGGTACTGCCGAAGCATATCACGGCATTCTGGCGTATGGACTAGAATGCCTCGATATTCTTCGTACTTTTTTGTATACGCCGCTCTTGTATCTACTCTAATTATATCGCCACGTGTGTTCTACATCAGTGAGGCACTTCTTGGTGTAAGTGAGTCTAATGTAAAAAACCTAACTGTAACGCTAGCAAAAGTCTCTCCCGATTTCTGCATCCCTAATTCTCTATAGGCACTGAGTTCTGTTACTAAGAGGTTACCAAGCATTGTCCTACTGTTCTCGATGCCTTGGTTAGAACTGACGAGAAAAAGGTTAGTTACAAAATTAGTCACCATACAATCAGTTCGATTCGTTTTCAGCTGTCCGTCCCCCCATCCCCCTCCCCCTCGTTGCCCCCCAGCATATCTTGGGTTTTTAAAAAGCCCGTAATCTTTTACCTAGTTATCATAATTCACAAAGAACAGCAAGATAAAAGTAGTACACAAAAAATAGAGAAATTGTGAAGGTCTACTCAATAAGTGAATGGTAAAAGGCGCAAATGCTCACGGGTACGCCGTCTGCTACCGCAACTTCCGGTTCGAGAGCGCTCCTGCCCTCCCGTAGGCCGGTGGCTTTTAGCCTGCGCGTGTGTGCGTGTTGTTTAATTGTCACAGAATGCTTACCTATCAGATAAAGCCCGAATAGGGTCAATCATTGTTGTTTATGGAATTCCCAATACATGAACGTTTTTTTCCCCTGTGGAAACAGATTAACTAACAAGCACACACGAGCGTGAAAGCTGACGGTGTACGGGAGGACAGGATAGCTGCCGAGCCGGAAGTGGCGGCACTCCGCTGGAGAAAACAATCTACCCATGAGCCTTTGCGCTTTTTACTTGTCACCTATACAGCGCCATCGCCCGATTACCTAAAAATAAAAACGTAAATTGAAACAATTGAGAACGAATAAACCAAATCTAATATTGCCCCTGCGATTATCGGAACAAAGCACACAAAAAACCAACGATATGCGCTGTCTGGTTTGACGCGTTCCTTCAAGGTTACCAAGGAAATGTAAAGTTGCTGAACGAATGCGGGGCATAGGAGTGTTGACGCAGAAGTAGGGAATTACACGGAAATGGGAACCAGCCCACTCGTACTAGAAAACTCCTTGTAGGCGAACTCGTCACACCGGCCTTTTGGTACAGTGCCATCTCGTGATAGGAACTCTCGTGCAAGGCGCCTTTTCGTCGCCTGGATTTCGTTGTACCGCGGCCGTGTGAACAAAAGCCTCGAAGCCTTGACCGGAAATTGGCGTTGAAAGTCGGTCTGAGGCCCGTTTCTACAATGGTAAATTCGTTACGGCTGTTTAGGAGGGCGTGTGGAGGTCGGTGTGACCCGCAGATGAGCATTAAGAGCCCGTTTTTTTTTTTCCTTTGGGGAACGGGGGGGGGGGGGGGGGGGGAGAGCGAAGATCGACCTGCACTTCAGCGCGCTGTCAGCTCGACCTGCACTTCTTCAAGTGCTGATCGTCAGGGGTGTTGAGGTGGTGTACGGAATTGAACCCGCTTCCTTGGGCTCAATAGCACAACGTCATATCCACTGCGCCACCGAGGCCTTTATTGTTTGTTAACATTTTCCGTTGTCGCTTTTCACGTAGATGCTGTCATCATCGGACAGCACCCCCCACGGCTCGCACGCAAATACCAAGATGTCAACGATCGCATCGCAAGAATCCTGGCTGATCACAACAGCCGAGTCCCAGTCATCAAGCTTCGCAATATTCCCCGCAACACACGCTTCGGAACTGATGCAGTGAACCACGTCGGAACCCAGCGTTGAAGACGCCAACACAACGAGACAAGGAGGCAACAGTGCAATAGTACAAATAGTACAACGGAAACATTTTTTATTTCATGCACAATTTCTTCACTGCGTCGTTTGTAAAAATTTGTTTCTTTTTCTGCGCGCCACTAATAAAAGTTTGCATGCTTTTGTCATTTTAATATAATTAAGTCGGTAATACGGCATATTCACCTAACTTCCTACGTCAAAAAATTCAAAGAACACTCGCTCTCCTGCATCATTTCTGAATGGGCGACATGTAGCAGGCGGTAACATTGCTTTAACGTTCCAAAAAAAGCTCGTAAAGCAAGGTTTTTCGTGTGGTGAATATTCTGATGATACGAGAATTCCTCGTACGAAATGCCCTTTGACGAGTTAGCATTCCTGACCATTTTGCCTATGACGAGTTGGCCTATATGACGAGTGGACTTGTCACGACTGGGCCTAGATCTTCCTAGTGCGATATGACCTATGACCACGTGCACTACTTGACGAGTTCGCCTATGACGAGTTGGCTGTGATGGGTTCACTTGTGACAAGTTATCCTAGACTCGCTCTCCTCCCTGTTCTTTTCATATAGCACTAATCTTTCAGAAGTTCTTGGCGCCATATTTCTCCAGATGCAAACAATGTGACCACTTGGTTCGAGTAGGATTCGCGTGCAAACCGCATGACTAGAAAAATCGGGGGAGGACAATACTTTGGATCCCTTAATGATGAACCATGGCGAAAGGAATATATTTGGCAACACCAAAACAAATACACCGATACAAATCTAGGAATATTGCACACGGGGTAAGGGTTCCTACTATAGTGGATAATTCTTTATAATAAACAAGGGGGACATACATGCTTGAGTGCAATCAATGAATGCGCTAAAACTAAAAAAAGGATAGTAAAGCAAATGTGACTGAAGACACGGGAAGGACGCGTCAACACATGTAGGGAGGTTTTTGTATGTAATGCACGGCAGAGACAATGTAGAATGAAGATAACTGCAGGTTAGGGTAATACGAGGGCCAATGCAACGAAGTAAACTCCGAAAATTTAAAAGGAAAACCGCAAAACCCCACTTTCGAAAAAACGGATGCAGGTGGTTGGATAAATCGGCTTGCGAGAAAACGGCGTTTGATAAAACGGGCGTTTTTTGATAATACGGCGTTCGAGAAACTGTCTGGGAACCGTTGGCGTGCATTTGTGGGAGCGCTCACGGCGTGATCTATCTCGAAAATTGAGCTTTCTACCGAGAAACCTCGCTTAAAGGCCAACTGCACTCAAATTTCACCTCGGCCAAATTTGTTTTTAATGCGTAGTAAGTACCCCCAAATAAGCTGAGACACAAGTGGTAGCCCCGTGAAACGCCTCGTTAATCAGTCAGAAGCGTTTAAAAAGGCTCCGCCGCAGACCACTCGGCACCTGCCGGCGGATCGCGTAAACAGCCATGACGCGCCTGTGACGTTCCAGCCGACGGTGGCTTTTTCCCCTGGCCAGCCACGCAGCGGGAGAACCGGTCGAGCTCTGCTGCCCCGTGCGCGCGTAGAGCTTGCGCGCAGACATTAGAGAGTTTTAGCAGTACGTTCGTTACGTTCGTTACGTTGCTACCGGGTTTACCGGGACCCGACTGCGCATGCGCGCGTACGTACCGGGTTCTTTCCGTAGAGTGAGACGGAAAACGTGTTTTAGCACTCCGTAGCGTCGTACCGTTCGTTCCGTGTGACGGCTGATTAGCCGAGTAGTTGCAAAAATCCGCACGCTAAAAATACGTAAATAAACAACGCAGTTTCCCCTAAAGCATTGCAAATCTAAAATAAATCGCTCTCGGCCGGACGCATTGTGAGGCAGGGGCTGCGGTGGCGGCGACGGCACCAGAGCGAGCGCAGGTGACGACATGGTCGCGCGCCGTTCACGTGGAGGAATGGCCTTGGTCTTGCCCGATTGAAGCGCTAGACACATGTACAATTGGTACACGCGATTCGTATGCGACTGGTCGTTACGACTGTCACCACGACTAGTCGTACGCGTGAATTTGAGACACATGGCCCGATGCGGGTGTGCGATGCCTCGTCGGCGCCGCTCCGCCCACTGTTTTTGCACCATGGTCAACTACGACGATCGCTGAGCTGAATTTGTAGATTCCGCGGGTTTGTACGCAAGGAATGGATAAAGCAGGCAATCGTGAAGCGTTTTCTGCATCGGAAACAGTCCGCGCACACGCCGGTCGCGCCTGCCAGCTCGGCACACTCAGCGGCTCGAACCGGCGCAGACCACGGTAGCAACCGCTTGTCGCTGTTCTTCCAAATCAATCTGATCACTAAAACGAAGTTCCACCTGCGAGAAAGTAGGTGTTAGTGTGGTGAAAAATTGTGCTAGGGATTGTTCTCGGGGCTTATTTTAAAAGCGGCGATCAGATATATCTGCCGCGATGCAAGCATATGCTGACCGGCCATGGATGCCGCGGCGCGCGGTGCGGCGAGTGGCCGAGAGATGGCGATACCTGCCTCGGAAGCATCGAAACAGGCTACGCAGATGTCTCGGTCACCGGTCGCTCACGGCAGTTGTAGCTCAAATAAAGTTTCACATGCGAGAAAGGGGATGATAGTGAGGTGAAACGTTGTGTTACGGAGTGTCATTCGCAGTTGCACAGATAGCGGCGATCGCCAGGACGCTAAGCCTAAAGTTCTCAACACCCGAGCAAGCCGGTTGCGGGCTCCGGATACGGTAACACCGGTAACACGGAAGCAGAGCGCCGGGATAGACGCCGGCCGCGTACGGAACAAATGGCGCATGCGCAGTCGGGTCCCGGTAAACCCGGTAGCAACGTAACGAACGTAACGAACGTACTGCTAAAACTCTCTATTCTCCCGAACTGGTGACCGTCCGGCCGCTCGCTGGACGGCTGCAACGTCACTGCAATGGCCGCGCTCTCCTCGGTTTCGGTTTCAAAATCGCCGATTTTTGCTGGCCGCTTGCGGCGTCCACGTGCGTATTTCAGCTGTTGTATTTTGCATGTTGCTTTCTTTTTAAGCAGACTATACGGAAATAGGGTTTTCAAGAAGTCGAAATTTTGAGTGCAGTTGGCCTTTAACCCCGTACAATCACGGTAAACTTTTGCCCACGGTTGCATTGGGTCCGAGACGCAAAACTTTCTCACGGACGACCGCCTTTTTCGATCGAAAGAAACAGAGCTTAGTCATACCTTTTGCCTAAACTCTGTTTCACTTCTATTATGTGGCGAAAAAGCTTGGCATGTCGACCCCCTTCACCGAGTCGAATGGCTGCTAATTTTGAGCAACACATATCCTTTACCTCTTGGCTGCGGTGTTCATGAAAAGAAATACCAAGCGCACGTGATCTTGCGTATCGTGAGGAGCACCCGGCACCGTCGCTTGCAGGCGGGGTTGGGCCGCATCAGGGGCTGGCAGAGAGAAAAATATACCGAGCGCATGTGTGCGCGTTAGTCCAGGCTTTCGAGTGGGCTTTAGCACGTGAGGGGCTCGCAGAGAGAAATACCGAGCGAATCATATGCCGAGCGCACGTGAGCGGGAGCCTCGTGGGGAGCGTCTGGCACCGTCCTGAATTTCGCGTGCGGTTGCTCCATGCGAGGGGCTCGTAGAATAGAAGAAAATAGCGAGAAAAGAAACTGCCTGCTGCAAGTGAGGGGGCGTCACGTGAGAAGTGTCCGGCGTCGTCCAGGCTTGTGCGGCGTCTTGCTCCACGTGAGGGGCTCACGAACAGAAAAGAAAAATACCCAATGCACGTGGGTGGGCGTCTGTTGACTAGCGTCCGGCGTCAACTGAATTCGCGCGCGGACTTGGGCCACATGACGTTTTCGCGAAAAGAGAAATACCACCAGCCACGGTGGTTCAGTGGCTAAGGCGTTGTGCTGGTGAGAACGAAGGCGCGGAGTTGATTCCCGGCCGCGGTAGCCACTTTTTTGATGGAGGCCGGAAGCAAAAACGCTGGTGTGTCAAGATTTCGGCGTACGTTAAAAATCCCCAGGTGGTCAAAATTGATCCGGAGCCCTGCACTACGGCGCGCCTTATCGCCTGCGTTGCGTCGGCACGTTAAACCTTACAATCCATCAATCAAAAGAAAAAATACCGAGCGCATGTCAGCGCGCGTCTTTGACTAATGCCCAGCATCGTCGAACTCCACTTTCGAGAACAAACACTCTCACCAGCGTTCGGCACTTGATCTCTCGTGGGCCCTTCTCTTCGCCAGTTCACGCGGAGTTAACAATGCCGGCAACTGCGGGTTCTAGCGCGTGCTAACGCGGTGTTTCTTCTTGCTTGACGTTAACTAATGCGTACAACTTCATGTGCGAGACGAAATTCGCACAGAAAGAAGGCCTGTGGCCGTCCCTTACGTGGACAATGTTTCCTACCACCATAAAAAGGCGTATGGGAGGTGTGGTGCGGACGTCGTGTTTTCCGCTCCAGAAAAAAATAGCACGAACGTGCTCTGAGACTGAACAGCGGCAAAAAGAAAGAGCAACGCCTGCGCTAAAAGGCACGCAACACATTTTGTTGGTTGCCAACTTGGCGCCGCGTGTAAATAGGGTGTTCCTTTTCGGGTAAAACCTGATTTTAGCCAATTCCTACACCCCGAAGACGTTTCAGGAGATTAGGGTTAAACCCAATTTCTCCCTGAGTGGACCATTTTACAGGAACGATCTGCACAAGTGTGGTCTGACGTTCTGCCGTTCTCACCAGTACCTGCTGGAAGAAAACCCCACAAATACACCTTACGAACTCATTGAGTATTGGAATGACTCTACCCCTCCTGACCTCGGGGTGGCAAATGCTACCGTGACATTGTTGGGCCTAGCTAATGGAAGCTGTGTTGTCGAGAGAACATTCTTTCAGTTGAGACACGTTGAGCGAAGGGAGAGGCCTCGAATGAAGACCGCCAAAATGCGCACGCAGATTATAATAATGTATGTAAACAAAGATGAGGGGACAGTCAATGAGCAGCTTATCGCGAATAGAATGTTTCATTTCTTAAAGGTTATTAATCCCATTTGCTGCAGTTATTCATCAATTTCTAAAGAAACATGAAATCTCGGAGAGAATTGTGAAGAAAAGCCTGAAGTTCCTCCGATTACCGCTTTCGGTTTCGTCAAAGCGAATGCCGAGCGGCCGCCATGACCGGAGGTAGCACCTGACGTCACCATTTTTGTCGCACCCCTGCCGGCCTGGACGCACGCGCTCACCCAGATCGCCGATGTCTTCACCATTCCCGCGCGCCCGTGCAGCATGATGTCAATCCCAAAACCATGACGTTTACACACAGTGTAGCAGCGCGAGCCAATCTCAGCCGGTGCGTTGGCTAAGTCACCGGAGCCCCGACGTCAGCAGTTTGGGGCAAGTAGCAGAAGTTGTCATGCTGGCCCGCTTGCTCTGGGCGTTCTCGTGCGGGCAGAGATTAAAATAGATTTATACTGTGTTATACTGATTGGTTGATTGTAGGGTTTAATGCGGCGACGCAATGCAGGCGATGAGGCGCGCCGTAGTGGAGGGCTCCGGATTAATTTTGACCACCTGGGGATCTTTATCGATCGCCGAAATCTCGTACACACGGCGTTTTTGCTTTTCGCCTCCATCAGAAAAGCGGCCGCCGCGGCCGGGAAGAATCGAACCCCCGACCTCGTGCTCAGCAGCGCAACGCCTTAGCCACTGAGCCACCGCTGCGGGTGTAGGCGAAAAGTAGTATATACTGAACGGCCACTGTTAAATCTTGCTGGGGGATATCTCCTGATAAAATGGAATCATTTGACATAGTTATCTCGTCTCTGAAAGTTCGTGTCACTACTCCTGTAAGATTTTGTTTGTTTTATTTAAATGTTAATAACATCCGTGAGACCAGTAAATACACATTTTATTTTGTTGGATAGTCAAAGTTTTTCATTTTTTTGTAATTTTGTTACAAAATTGTTTCGCAAAAGTCGCGTATCCCCAACACTATCAGAGCTGTAAATGGGCCACCATTGCGAGATATCTCCTATCTTTAATTTTCTGGCCGCCGTAAAGTTGTTTTTCACAATAGTTACTGTGTCACTCTAGTAAGCCGGGTAGGTTCTAAATAACGTGAGGGGTAGTACCTTAAAATTTCGAAATTGTTGATGTTTCATTCTAATTCCACATGTTGTGTTAACGTTTCCTTCGACCAATAAGCAACATTTAAGGTCATTATGATTTCCAACTTGGCTGATAATGCATTCATTGTGAATACAGGACTTTGCCGTGTTGGAGCGCTTGTATACTCGGCAAATAATGCCCATGCATATTTCAGGGCAGGCGCACTCTATGTTTTCAAAACTGCACTGGGTGAAGTGGCTAACAGGTCACCTGACAAGTAGTTAATTCCTGAGCGGCGTTAAGCTACTCCTTCTCATTATAATATGGTAGGGGAAACGAAATGAGATTGTAGCAAGAAAGAGGTCGAGAACGAGGAAGTTAGCAACAGCGAAAACGACAAAGGAACAAAACACCTGCTGCTCAAGGTCGCTTTCTTTGTTCATTCCAAGAACGAGGATATCACCTTTGAAGTCAATGCACACGTGCCCTTCGAAAGGGGCACCCCTTATGTTGAATTCCAATGGCAGATACGGAGCACTTTTGGAGCAGGTTTTCTGCTCTGTCTGGAGCAGACGCGTTCAATGGCAGATCGGAGCACCGTCACCGCCGAGATCGCTCCGTGGAGCAAGAAAAGGTGCTCCGCTGAAATCGGCGGAGTCGGCCGGCACTGACTAGGGCGCTTACTTTTGCCCCGTGACATCGCCAGCGTCGCCGCCATCTGCGCTTCCGGCCAGTGCTCGCCAGTGCTCTCGCAGCGCGAGATGAACGTGCCCGCGTGAACCAGACGATTTCGGGAAGGCGCGACGTAAAGAATGCTGAGGATTTCCTGTTCCCGTCACGGTTCCGCACTTTGCTCCGACGGGAGCGGCTGCGTTGCAAATGCAGCTTCGGAGTACCTGCTCTTCGCGGAATCGGTGCGCTCCGCGGTGGAGCGCGGTGACCGCTCCGGATGTACCATTCGAATTCAGCATTAGTCATGTATTTTATCTCAGCCAATCATGTACGTGACCAAGCCTCTCTCCCTCTTTTCTTGCTGGTGGAAAGGGTGCAAGGAGAGTGGTAGCACGTGTCAGAGCGCGGACGCTGCGTTCAGTCTGCTCTGAGGTTCGCATCGAGCCGGCTGTGTGTTGCTTCACTCCGCACTGGTTAAGTATACGCCTGTGTCGTTCCCAGTCATGGAAGCAAATGTTGACGCTATTATCTTTGCAGCCATGGAGAAGATCGCGGACCTGGATGAGAGCCCTCGGAAGTCGGAGCTACTGCGGCGCCTGCAGCTGGAGAACCTCATCGTGCACTGCTGGCGGCACTGCAGCAGCGACAGTGAAGACGAGTCTTCTGACGGCAGCAGTGAGGAGAACGACGAGCCTGCCCTCCCGCTCAATGATATTCCAAAGAGGAAGCGTTCCGGGGAGCAAGCCGATGGTATGTGCTAAAACCCACATTTCCTATTTTCTAATGTATGTGTTAGGGTCTTTTTTATGCCATTAAACGTCCGGAGATCTGCTTTGCTGCTCTTTCCGTTTGGAATACATCCATATTTGATATTCTCCTTCTTTGAGGGACCATTCCTCACTATTCCCGTGCAAGATTTCTGGGTCCTTCCCAATTACCCTGGGAGAGGTTGGGACAGTTATATTGCTTGTCCCCTCTTGCTGATATTTTATCGGCATGTGTCCTTGACGCCAAGTAGTGTTATGTCTAACACAACAGCTTAGCAAGCACAGTTTGCAAATTGTTTTTATACGGCATTAATTAATTTATTTTTGCCAACGTTCTCCATGCGCAGACAGCCAGGGGCCAAGCAAGCGGGTGCTCCCCCTTTGTCCGCCAGATGCGGAGCCTGCCGTCCAAGACACCCCCGGAACTCATGAGAACTGCGGGCAGAACGTTCCGGCCGCGCAAGCTGTGGGCGTCCACCATCCCGAAAGAGGACATGCGTGCCCCGAACCCGATTTGGACGACTTGGGGGAGGAGCCGGTCTTGCCTCCTATTTTCGCTTTTCTGGATGACTAGAACACCTGGGGCAACACGAGTTCTTTCGTTCAATTCGTAGTTTCGTACTCTAGGGTACTCTAGATTGAAGGCAACCTGCTAACGTTTACCAGTATCAGAAGCACTTTGGTTCTACGAATCTGTTTGTGTTTTACCATTGCTTCAGGTGCGCGCGAAAATATCGACTGTGTACAACTTGTATCTGTAAAAAATGCATGTTGGGCGAAATATAACACTTTGCCTTCCTAGCACTTAGTTTGAAAAATAATTAAGAAAATAAACCAGCCACATCACCAGGGTGTAATTATAAGTGTCCTAAAAGATTAACGCGAGAGAATAAAAAATTCAAACAGAAACAAAAAATATTAGTAGCATCTCCACAACAATCACAAAAAGGCGACGTTAGAAAATTTAATCGTTATACATATTACATCGTTACATGGAACAGTGTTGTACACTGTTCCATGGACGTTACACAAAAGAATAAAGGGCCCAAATTACAGTGGTTTAGCTCCTGTGTCACCTTCATGCGATTCGGACATACTAAAAACCTCGAAACATAAATAAAGAGGTATGTGCCACATTCTATCTGCGTCAAAGTGCACAGTTGACCAAGAACCGGATGAATGGTACATCAGTGCTACAATAAAATATTTGTTGCACAATTAAATCACCGGTGTATTAAGCGCGACAAAAATGACATGATTAAACAAAAACACAGGGCGGGCCACCACGCTCACGCTATTAGTAGAAAAAGAAATTCCACAAACAGCAGAGCCTTCGCACGAAGCACCGTCTTCGTTTGCAGGTATCGGCACAAAAATGCTAGATTGTCTAGGTGAGCATGCTTATCGACCCTAGCATTGTAGAAGTACATTATTTATCTGAAAGGTCGTAAAACTCACAATAAAACGAAGAAATCACCCAGGCCAATGTAGTCTCGCGGGCAGTGATGACGGCGCATACCCCCTTCATTCCCGGAGGCTGGATCAAAGCCAATAAGAACTTTACGCTTGCGCATTCCTGCGTCGGCAACAATTCTGGGCAAAAGGAATTACCGAGTGCTTTAACAATAAGAAGCCGAACAGCAGTCAAAATGTATACTCCGTGGAGCGTAAACGATATAAATACATGCATAGCTGGTACGGAGGATGGCCAGAACTTCGGATAGCAGCAGCAAAAGCGTGGCAAACCTTGAGGCGATGGTTGATGTCCCACAAGCGCGACCGATGTATACTCTTTGAGTACGCTATATCTTGCCGTGCCTCTGCCTTACAAATACCAGAACTAACAAATGTTTCTCGATGTTCCGTCCGTAGGATAAGCCCGAAAATTAGACGTCATCAGACACGACACAAGAGATTTGGGATGGCTCGTTTTCACACGACAAAAGTGCACACAAATCCTCGGATTTACCTACCATGGCGTAACCAATGCTGCGCCGCTTACCTTTATTTTGAGTTTTTTGTGCGCAGCAGCTGAAGGCCAACGGTACTACAAACTTCGACCTCTTGAAAACCCTATTTCCGTATAGTCTGCTTAAAAAGAAAGCCACATGAAAATACAACAGCTTAAATACGCGCGTGGACTACGCAAGCGGTAAACAAAAATCGGCGATTTTGAAACCGAAACCGAGGAGAGCGCGCCCAGTGCAGTGACGTTGCAGCCGTCCAGCGAGCGGCCGGACGGTCAGCCGCTGAGGAGAAAGTCTGCGCACAAGCTCTACGCGCGCACGGGGCAGCAAATGGGTAGAGCGTGCGGAACTGAGATCGACCGGTTCTCCAGCGGTATCCAACGGCGTGGCTGGCCAGAGGAAAAACCTCCGTCGCATGCCCCCGCGCAAGGGACACGAGTAAATGCAGAGCATTGGGGGTGGTCACGTGGCGTAGGTTGTGGTAGTTGGCGGTGGTAGTTGTAGTTGTTGTCGTAGGGGTTGGGTTGCGAGACGAGAGAGAGAGAGAAGCGGAAGACGTAAGTACGTAACGTGTTATTTATTGTCATCGTTTGCACCCCACCCCGCCGAGTTACGGACGCATAACAGCGTGAGTTAAAGAAATGCTCTGCATTTAAAAGCTACCGTCGGCTGGAACGTCACACGCGCGTCATGGCTGTTTACGCGATCCGCCGGCAGGTGCAGCGTAGTCTGAGGCGGAGCTTTTTTAAACGCTTCTCACTGATTAGGGAGGCGTTTCACGGGCCTACCACTCGTGTCCCAGCTGGTTTGGGGGTACTTACTACTTATTAAAAATAAATTTGGTCGAGGTGAAATTTGAGTGCACTTGGCCTTTAAAGGGACGCTAAAGTGATTTGAAAACATTGTGGGATTACTTGCATAAACTGTAGTCAGGGGTCCCTATGCCCCCTAGGTCCCACTGTCGGTGCTTTGATTGGTTGATTGATTACGGGGTTTAAGTCGCCAATGCTACACAGGCGATGAGGCGCGCCGTAGTGGAGGGCTCCGGATTAATTTTGACCCTGCATGGATTGGTAATGTGTGCCGAAATCTCGAACACACGGCCGTCTTGGCTTTTCACCTCCATAAGAAAAGCGGGCACCGCGGCCGGGAATCACACCCACGTTCTTGGGCTCAGCAGCCATAGCCATAACCCACAATGCCATAGCCACTCAGGCACCGCGGCGCGTTATTCTAGGTGCGTTCACGCGACTTTATTTAGTAGAAAAAAGTAATTCTAAAGCGCTGTCCTCCTCTATCGATCATCCTGCCGATTTCTACGACGCTTACTCCAGGATGGCTTGGCTTCACTGCGCTACTGCGGGGTTCGCCGGCGGGTCGTCGTCGCAGTTCTTTCGCTCAGTTAAAGCTAAACCACGGGCGATTTCTGCAGGAAGAATGTGCCTTTACTTTGTAGAGTGTATCAAGCTCAGTAAAATTCCATGAAGTAAAATTGCTGCGTTCAAGTTGAAGGATCCCCCTTCGAGCGTAAAGGGTTCGCGACCCCGAAGCCGCCCGACGAAGTAACACCGCTCCGCATGAGAACGAATCACCGGTTTATTCCGGGAAAACCAAGGCAGAAAAAAACAAACAAACCAAGTTAGGAGGCAATGTAAAAAGAGTACAGTAAGCAAGCACGGAAAGCGTCTAAAGAAAACCTTGCGGCGGTTGAAGCACTGCTTGTCCAGAAAGTTACAGCATGGTGCTGTACACTCACGACGCCGTCTTCAGTCCCTTGTGCCGACGTAGGGTGAAGAGCGTCCGCCGCGGACGCTGGTTGCTTCTCGCTGTCCGGGCGTGATGGTCGTGGCTCGCGGCCGGCCGCGGCCGCAGCTGCTCTCGCGTGTCCCCCGCTGCGCACTGTCCAACTGCTCCTGTGAGCGCCGCTTTTAAGCCACTCTGTTGGTTGTGCGCATGCTCCGGGTTCTGTTGCACTACACGCAAGGTAAATATAACTGGTTGCGAAGCTTCTATAGAAGCCCATACGTTCAGAAAATGGCGGCTCCTAAGCTGCTCATGGGGCTTAGCGCCATCTGTGTGAGGAGGGAACACTTCCGGCGGAACAAAAAATAAACAGGATGTGACGCAAGATCCGGTCAGAAAGTGACGTCATTTTGGTGGCATTAGAGGGAAAATTTGACTTCAAAATAGCCTTAGCAGGCCTCTGATCGCTGAGGGCCCATGTCATTGCCGTCTGACGCAAGTTGGCAAGCCCTTGGCGCGTGTTCTTCAAGTCAGCGCCAGCTTATACTCGTGACTAGAGAAACGTACTTTAGCGTAATGTCGTATGATTCACCTTGGTGTTTATAAAACCATTTTGCATCTTCTCTGAACCTTTATTCTGTATTCATGCCTTCCACTGCGGTATCAAAACAATGAGTTGTTTATTTTAATTGCAGCGGTTGCAAACGTACCCCCCCCCCCTTACGACTGGAATTTGTTTTCTGCCTTGGGATACAGAGCACAAAATGACACTTGACCACTCTCCCCGGCCCCCCTTTCATATAAAAAACGTGTCCACTCCTTAACCCGATACCAATTTCTACCAACGCCACTGCTGGGTTTAATTGTGTTGCACATACGCAGGTTGCCTGCGTGCCTTAAGTATAGATAAAGGTTATATAATGCTTGCTCAGTTTGTGTACTTCTGTTCTAAGAGAAGAAATTACGCTATTTATGCTATAATCAAGACATTTGAATTTTATTCCAGGATAAACATAAAACAAATTTACCACACTGCACAAAATCAGCACGTATTGTATAAGTACAAAATGTTTGTGGGCACTACATGCATTATGATTTTCCTTACGCGCCGAAAAATTGACTTTACCCGTAACACATAGCATTCTGAGCAATAAAAGCGTCAACAGCAGAACTACTTCGAAACAAGAGAAAAGAACTAGGCACTGCATCTTGACGCAGAAAACCGGGCCGCAGGAATGCCGATTCACGAAAGTGGAGCGAGCACACCGCAGCTGTCCCGGCGTCTTATCAAGTAGACATGGGTTTCTACAGAAGTTCACTCAGCATTCACGCCTGCAATATCCTGGTTGCATTATTAGGCAATTGTGTCGCAACAGATAAGTAATGAGAGGAAAAATGGATCAATTCAAACGAAAGCGATGGCAGTATGTAAAAGCACATAGCACGAACGATTTGGCAGCAGCGCAGCACGGAGCAGCACAACACAGTACTGCGATGGAAATAATGCTTGCGCATAAAAGTTCGGGAAGCAACGAGCCCTACACGCGTTGTAATGCAATAGAGAAGACACTGAGATAGACAGTTAAAGCGACTCGTTTAAATTCGAGTGGTACTACGCTGAGAAGTCCTACAGTAATTGACACCACTTGCTCCGAGCCAGAATGAGGTGAAATCAAGAGATAACTGTGACATAACAAAGCTTTAGACCCATTTTTTTTCGAAGCACTACCACGTCCCCTTACACAACCCCCGTGCACGTATTTACTATAGTTTCGCGTTACCTGAGGAAATGAGAGGAAAATGGTGCAGTAAAACGCCAGGCGTACGGGAGTTGCTGTTTCAACCTTTTAGAGCACATCGTGTCCGTAGGTACCGAGGAAAGCGCTCCGCTCCAACCGTTGGCAGCATCGTCCCGTAGTTCACCGTGCCCACCGGGCACGGTACTAAACGTGTTCACCGACGATCCAACCCCCCTCGCAACTCCACGCACAGCAAAAATTAAGTGCACACCAAATTAACAAGGAAAAACGAATGCAAATGCGCACCACCAAAACACGCGAGGGGCGTTTCCTAGCAGACGAACTTTAGGTGCTCCTTTCCGAACACTACAATGACTGCATCACAGAGCAATGACATGTGCAATTCTTCAGAGGGCGCTACAAAAAAAGGTTTTGGAGAACTAACAGCATTTTTATAAATTATTTACGCACTGTGCCTAAATAAATGTGATTCAGAAATAAATATTGTTCGTAAAATATATATGTTGTTTTATTCTTGAACAAAACTTGGTTTTTTGCGACTAGTGTTTGTTCCCTCCTCACCTAGTCGCGCTTCAATCGCCACTCCCATAAGCCCCCATGGTGATGTCGCTGGTAATAGGTTCTGAACAGCTTTTCACCCGAAGCTTCGCTACCATTTATATTTACCTTGCTACATGTGTTCGTTGCGGCTCACTGTTCATCGCACACGCGCGCAAGGGCACATGACGCACTGACGCCACTATCGGTGTTCGACCGGCACTCACAGCAGTGTAATCACCCTCCGCGGGCGCACGTAGGGGCTGCGTCCCTACAGTATAGGTACATAAAAAATGAATGCTAAAACTAATAAAGGGCACAATAAACAACTGAAGGCATAAGACCACGAAGACCCAAAAATTTTCTGGATGTTGACAACTTTCACCGTTTCCCTAAAGACGACCGAAATCACCAAGATCTTCGAAAATTACCCTAGAGTTGGCCGCACTACGTTCCTCATAAAGCGCCTGCTCACTATCGACGCCTGATTACATTCTTACACCAAAGGCTGTCTATCATTAACCCTTGGCAAAAGGGATGTACACCTTACCGCTCAGTTGGCCGCTGCTACTGGTTCACAAATGTAACATAACGCTATCAAATTTCCCGCAGATGTAAAAAGTTCCCACCATGACGCTTACGCAACTTTTTTCACCGGAAAAGTCTGTTGAATGCACTAACTTTTATGAGTTCGGTTATTTGAAGCTCCAGTGCTCAAGCGCTTTGTAGATCGCTTTGAGGTCAAGGATATAAAACCCTCACCGACACCTTTGGGAAACACTTTTCAAGGCAATGATTGAACAATTATTCAATGCATTCTGTTTACAAGGTCCTTTAGATGCGCACCTTTTACGTGGCTCATAACACCGGAGGGGTGCTTTAAGAAACTCTTAAATTTCGCAAAATCGGTAGTTTGTGTGCCAGCAATTTAAATAGGTATGCACGGAGTTCATTTTCTTGCAAAACTCCATCGGTATCCCATCCGTGCCTGCCGCGGTATTCCTGGGGACCTTTTCCTCTGCTCTTTTCCATTTCAGCTTGTCCCCATCTATCTCCAGACCTTTCGGCCTACACGCCGCGACATCTCTGTGTCGCTGCGGGGCCTCTTCATCCACCTTACCGAACTTCTCCGTGATGATTTTGTGCAGGTATGCTAAATGCTTCCTCTCCCTTGAGCATCTGTCCCTGCTCGTTTTCTATAGTACCGCCTTCTGTGGGACTCGTACGTTTCCCTAATGCCTGCACATGGTTCCAAAACCTTCTCGGCGCGTCTCTACCCCTTCCTCGTATTTGCGTTACCCATCGCTCGCTGTCCCCCTTTATTTTCGCCTGCACTAATTGCTGCACTTCCTGTTTCATTTGCTTATACTGCTCCCATTTTAGGCCCACCTCCTCCTGATGTCTCCCCATCCTCTTGGCCTGCCTGTGCTCTCTAGACGCCTGTTTACGCTTCTCTATCACCGCCTTTATTTCTTTGTTCCACCAGCTTTTGGGTGTTTTTTTTACTCTCCATCGGTTGTCCCCCTCTGCCTTGACTATTTTTTCCTGCATAGTCTTGCGCTTAAAGCTATATGCGCTTAAATTTAGGGCACATTCTTTTTAAAGCCGTAAGAACGGTGGTAAGTGTAAGTTACGAAAGCACATGTAAACATAGAAGTACCGCTTCGTACTGCTGTTGTTGGTACTGCGCCCACTATGCTTGTTTAGCTGCACAGAACTGCGGGGCTTTGGGGTTGTCTCAGACGACACTGGCCGATTGATTGACGCGATGGTGTCTTACGTGAACATATTTGTCGAGTGAGCACTATGTTTCACGAAACAATTTCCTCACAGAACAAAAAAAAAACGCAGAAAACGACAGGCCACGGTATGGTGGCGCCATCTAGGTTCAATAACGTAAACAAACGCGCGAGTACCTCAATGCCAGCACCAACGTACAGGGTGTTGACACCCTTTGAACGGTCCCGTGCCGCTGCAGTTGGGTCAACTTGCACAAGGCGTTGTTCTCGTTTCCCACGAGACCCAGCAACGCGAAACAGATAAGATGATTCAAACTTCGCCAGTTAACCCCGTTGTGGCGATAATTTTCGCGCTGTTTTGATACAATGACTTGTTTCGGCAGCGAGCGAGTGGGCCAAAATGGCGGCGCAAGCGCATACGTGTCTCCACCCTGTACGGCGGATGCGTGAATCAAGGGACCCTAGGCTTCAGAGCGGTCGGTTCCTGTGATGTCATTTGGGACCACGAAAACGCACAATTGAGCGGGAAAATCAACATTTTTACCTAGATTGATTAATTTTTCAGTGAATAAAGCATCTTTTGCATTCGGACAAGCGCTGCGGGCACTCTAAAACACGAAATCTTTCGAATAACACAAACTTGCATTTTGTCTTCATGGCTCCTTTAAGCTGTCACCAACTGTAAGGTCCACTTATGAGATTAGCAGCCAGGCGCCCGGGCTGCGCGTGAGAACCCGCCGCTCTGTGTGGCGACGTAGCACTGCCGACACTGCGCTGCAGTCGACGCCAATGGACCTCTCCCGGGGTACGTCACTCGGCGGCCGTGACGTCACGGAAATCGCACGTGCTGGGCGTGGCCGGGAGTGTGGTTGGCAAAACATTCGGACCGGCGCGCGGCGCGTATGCAATGAGGCTGCATTAGACGCGCGCAAAAGTGGAATTTTTGTTTACGTGTTGGCTTTTCTGATGCCGGTGGGCTGCTGTGCTCTCGGCTACCCAAATTTTGCGAGCAAAATCAGCGGCATCAGACTTTTCGGAGTCCCCACAGAGGTAAATTCGGCGTGTATTGCGGATGCGCGCAATGTGCCGAAGAGGCTGGCAGCGAAAGCAGCGACATAGTTTGCTCTTACTCGTAGCAACATTTCGCATTCTCGAACTTCAGCAGTTCTCCAAAGCGCAGTCATACCGTCTACATTGGCAGTCCGCGCTGATTCGTGCAATGAAACGATACTGTTTATCAACCATCTGCTATCATGCAGCACCAGCAGAAATTCGCTCAAGTGAAATGGGGGGGGGAGTGGCTGGAGGGGGCAGACGGGAATTTTCTTGCTGCGAAATATTGTCATGTTTTAAGCAGGTACGTAGAGTACTGTATTAAAACACAATGAATGCCTAACCTGCTTAGGCAACGCGAAATAAATGTTTCGACAAGGGATCCGCGATAGCCGCCTGCCGCCTGATCGACAACGACAAGTTTGGTCTTTTGTTATGGGGGGGTCTGTTCAAGACGAACAAAATTTATTGCTTGTAAGTACAATAAATTTTTACCTTGACCAATTATATTCTGCCTTGAGGATGCCGGAAAACTGAGATGCTTGCCGTGCTCACATGTAGCATCGTGCCTTCGGGGCGAGATGGGCCGCTCACGCGACTCGAAAAATGTGTTTGCCCTTAGCGAACAGACTCAGTGAATGTATTCGTTTGTTGCGGCCTCCCGACGCTGGCGTATGCAGCGGGCGTACATGGACACTAACTTTAACTATTATGAAATAATGACTACCAAAAATATTTCAGTGCACTGTCGCAAGATATACGCACTAACCATATGTGACTGCTATGTTACTCTCACAATGACGATGAACCATTTCGATATTTCACTGGGGTAAAGGTAAGAAAACAATCGGCCAATCTCGTAGAGAACGACATCATCGCGATATTTTTATTGGAATATTTTTTGCCTTTTGTTCTTAATATTTTTGTCTCGTTGCTGCTTATTTTACTATTTAATCCTTTCATGCTTTAACTTTCCTTTTTCCCCTCGACATGAACTCGTGTGTACTCCACTGTCTCCGGGCGACGCAAAGAGACCAAGAACAGGGAGCGTTTAGCTGCCTGAGGCATCGCGCTTAGCTTAAGCGGACCTCGAAAGCAACAATAAATTAGCTTTCCTTAGTATGTGTCCGAGCACAAATAATCTTCAAGAACATTTTGGGATGCGTCGCAACAGCACCATGACTCGTTTTCGCTGTTCTCCCGCGCACTGATTATCCGAAAGCGTCGCCGTTCAGTTGACCGTACGGTAAACGAAAGTGTTGCGGAGGTTGTAGATGCGGAAAGCTACATGGAGGTGCGACGGCCACAGCTAGGATAACTAGACCCCCCCCCCCTGCAATGTGGGAAGTCAATGACGGCCCGAACCAACGGCACATCGTTCCTTTCGGGCGCCGCGCGGCCAGGCCGTGCCGCCGGCGCAGGCGCTTTCTGCCAACCGCCACCTCACTTCGCGGCCGCCAGCAGGCGCCACCCGTCGCGCACGTGCACTTAGTGACGTCACGTTGTTTACATACAGGGAGAGGTCCATTGGTCACGGCGTGCGCGGGAGACGGATTGTCTGGCCCACCGCATGCCACAAGGATGATCCCCCATTGAGAGGGCAGACTACGGCGCCGGATTCCAGGAACGCCTTCCGGACCCGTGGAGGTGGTGGGATTACCGGCGTGTCTCTATTGTTGTCGCGCCCTGGTCAGCATGACGCACGGTCGCCGTCTTTCCCGCTTTTCCCCCCGCGGGGTCGCCCGAACTTGCTCGTCTACGAGCATGCCGTTGACCCGAAGATAGTGGCGCCTCATTGAATATTCCGTGACGTGCTGAGTGACAGCTGTCTACATGAATTCAGGCACTCCAATACGCGTGTGCGAACGCTACAGAGGCGTTCCCGAGAGAGGGTGATCTCGAGGTTTTAAAAGGCCAAGCTTGGCCGTTGGAAATTGTTCTTGTCTGAGCGCTGAGCTGGCAGTTCTCGGCGAGACAAGGAGTCTCGACCGTTAACCCTAGGTTGGGATTTGTGAGCCCCCTAGTCGAGGTTAAGATCGCGTCGGAGGTTTAGGGTGCAGCGCCGCACCGGGAAACTAGACGGATCTTGCGGCGACAGAGTCTCGGCCGTGGTTTCTCGAGCCGTTTGTGTACGCTCCGAGAGTAGGAGAGTTAGACGAAGTTGAGGAGCTCGAGTGATTTGTGCGCCCTCGGAGCTAGCGTCTAGCCGAAGTTTGAAGTTTTTCTTTTTATTTCTCATGTACCCAGTTTTCATACTCTAAATAGCTGTACATAAACTTCCGTTTCACTTAGTCAACTTCAACGCCGCGAGTTCGTCAATTCGACCGCCGTCTCCAAGAACTTCAACACCATCGCCCAGCCAGCCGCCTGCCAAATCAACCGGAGCCCGGGCGATTGGGTTCCTGATGGATACCGGACTTCGGGGAAACGATCTTTACTCCAACTATAGGGGATTCTTGAGCTCAGTACACTCCGCCAGTATGTGCGGCAGGGTGCCTTCCGTCTTTTTGCAGAACGGGCAGATGGGGTCTTGTTCTGCCGGGAACAACTTGTTCAATAAAGCTGGGTGCGCCAGTGGCCCCGCTTGTGCGCGGCGCACTATTGTTTGTTGCTTGCGGTCGAGTTGCTGGTGCGGCACGGGAAGCCTGCACCTGGCGCTCCTGTACAGCGTGGTAATCTCGCCGTAGCTCGTAACTGGGTGCGGTAGCTCCGACTCGTCCTTGGCCCGGTCTGCTACTTCGCGGGCGTAGTGGTCAACGAGGGCGTTGCCTTCCACTTTCGAGTCTGCCGGAACCAACACGAGCTCTACGTCTCGTCCCGGTGGGCTGCGCTTTGCGAGAATTGCTAGGGCGGCGTGGGAAACGATCCCCTTGCGGTAGTTGCCGTAAGCCGTCTTGGAATTTGTGACGATCGTATGCACGTCTCCGTGCGTGAGGGCGAGAGCGATGGCCACCTCTTCTGCTTGGCTGGCATCTGCCGTCCGTAGCGACGCGCTGGTCACCAGCTTGTCGATGGTCGTGACGGCAGCCACTGCTTTGATGCTGTGCTAGGGAAGTGAGGCGTCCACGTAGAGGGGGAGTTGAGGGGGGTCGACTTTTTCTTTGTTTTGCGTTTCCTTTTCTTTCTTGTCTTTTTTTCTTTTTGAGAGCAGACGCAAAAAGAAAAAAAGAGAAGAAAAAAAGGAAACGCAAAACAGAAAAAGTTGACCCGCCTCCACAGAAAACGCGTGACTAATATTTTCTGGAAGGAGAAGAAAAAAATAAACCTGATAAGAAGCCCCTTACCCAGTAAAAAAAAATGTGATTTTTTTTGCAACAAGAAGGGAAATGAGAAGGGGACATTAACATGTGTAAAATATAAAAACCATTTCAACCACCGCGTGAAAACTAACAAAAGCAGAGGAGGACCCCCCCTAACTCTGAAGAGGTCAACCTGGGAGTAATTATAAGATTAGAAGCCACCAACTTCCTCTCCCCATTTCTTCGACATCGGCCAAAAATGGAACCGCGAGACGACTTTTCCTGGCACGAGAAGGTCAGTGCTACCACTTTTCCTAGTACGGGATCACCTAGAACGAGATGCCCTCTTTGACCAGTTTCCCTATGACCAGTTTTCCTAGGACGAGTTGGCTGCGACGAGTGGGCGGGTTCCCTTTTGGAGCAGCGTTTCTGCTCTGTGTGGAGCAGACGCGTTCAATGGCAGATCGGAGCACCGTCACAGCCGAGATCGTTCCGTGGAGCAAGAAAAGTTGCTCCGCCGAAATCGGCGGAGTCGGCCGGCACTCACTAGGGCGCTTACTTTTGCCCCGTGACGTCCCCAGCGTCGCCTCCGCCTGCGCGTCCGGCCAGTGCTCGCCAGTGCTAGCGCAGCGCGAGGTGAACGCGCTCGCGTGAACCAGACGATTTCGGGAAGGCGCGACGCAAAGAATGCTGGGGATTTCCTGTCCCCGTCACGGTTCGGCACTTTTGCCCGGCGGGAGCGGCTGCGTTCCAAAGGCAGCTTCGGAGCACCTGCTCTTCGCGGAGTCACCGCACTCCGCGGTGGAACACGGAGACCGCTCCGGATCTGCCATTGGAATTCAGCATTACACATGCTTCTTATCTCAGCCGATCATGCACGTGACCCAGCCTCTCTCCCTCTTTAACTACCGGTGGAAAGGGTTCACGGAGGGTGGGAGCACGTGGCAGAGCGCGGACGTTGCGTTCAGTCTGCTCTGAGCTTCGCATCGAGCCGGCTGTGTGTTGCTTCACTCCGCACTGGTTAAGTAAACGCCTGTGTCGTTCCCAGTCATGGAAGAAAATGTTGATGCTATTATCTTTGCAGCCAGGGAGAAGATCGCGGACCTGGACAAGAGCCCTCGGAAGTCGGAGCTACTGCGGCGCCTGCAGCTGGAGAACCTCATCGAGCACTGCTTGCGGCACTGCAGCAGCGACAGTGAAGACGAGTCTTCTGACAGCAGCAGTGAGAACGACGAGCCTGCCCTCCCGCTCAATGATATTCCAAAGAGGAAGCGTTCCGGCGAGCACGGCGATGGTATGTGCTAAAACCCACTTTTTCTATTTTCTAATGTATGTGTTTGTCTTTTTTTATGTAAACGTCGGGAGATCTGCTTTGCGGCCCTTTACGTACGGAATACACTCATATGTTGGTATTCTACTTGTTTGAAGGACAATTCTTCACTATGCCCGTGCAAGGTTTCTGGGTACTTCCCAAATAACCTGGGAGAGGTTTGGGTGGTGACATTGCTTGTCCCCTCTTGCTGATATTTTATCGGCATGTGTCCTTGACGACAAGTTGTTTTATGTCTAACACAACAGCTTAGCAAGCACAGTTTGCGTGCTTTGAGTTAGTCTTTTCAAGTTGTTTTTATACGAGTGTAAATCATTTATTTTGTGCCAATGTTCTCTATGTGCAGACGAGCAGGGACCATCCAAGCGGCTGCAACCCCTTTGTCCGCCATATGCAGAGCCTGCCTACCAAGACACCCCAGGAACCAGTGAGAACTGCGAGCAGGACGTTCCGGCCGCGCAAGCTGTGGGCGTCCAGCATCCCGAAAGAGGACATGCGTGCCCCGAATTCGATTTGGACGACTTGGGGGAGGAGCCGGTCCTGCCTCCGATTTTCGCCTTCCTGAATGACTAGAAAACCCGCGGTAGCAAGAAATCTTCACTTAATTTTGTAGTGCCATGTGGCGTTGTTGTAGCCCACGCTGGAACCGGAAGGACAAACGGCCAATCGTGAGGAAGCGTACTGTAGCTTTGAGGCAACCTGCGAACATTTAACAAGACCAGAAGCACTTTGATTCTACGAATCTGTTTGCATTTTACCGTTGCTTCGGGTGCGCCCGAAAATATCGACTGTGTACAACTTGTATCTGTACAAAATGCATTTAGGCGAAATATAACACTTTGCCTTCCTAGCACCTAGTTTGAAAAACAATTTAGAAAAATAAATCTGGCACATCACTAGGGTGTAATTATAAGTGTCCTGCAAGATTAACGCCAGAGAATAAAACATTCAAACAGAAACACAAAATATTTGTAGCATCTTCACAACAACCACAAACAGGCGACGTTAGAAAATTTAATCGTTATACATATTACTGCAAATGTAGTACACTGTTACACGGTCGTTACACAAAAGAATAAAGGGCCCAAATCACAATGGTTTAGCTCCTCGGTCACCTTCATGCGATTCGGACATAATGAAAACCTCGAAACACAAATAAATAAAGAGGTCTGTGCCGCATTGTATCTGCGTCAAAGTGCATAGTTGACCAAGAACAGGATAAATGGTACATCAGTGCTACAATAAAATATTTCTTGCGCAATTAAATCACTGTTGGATTAAGCACGACAAAAAATGATATGACTCAACAAAAACACAGGGCGGGCCACCATGTTCACACAATTAGGAGAAAAAAAAAACTCCACAAACACCAGAGCTTTCGCACGAAGCACCGTCTTCGTTTGACATAAAATGCTAGATTGGGTAGGTGAGCATACTATCAACCGTAGCATTGTAGAAGTACATCATTTATCTAAAGGTCATAAAAATCACAATAGAATGAAGAAATCAACCAGGTCAATGTTGTCTTGCGGGCCGTGATGCCGGCGCATACCCCCTTTATGCTCGGAAGTCGGATGAAAGCCAATTAGGACTTTACCCTTGCGGATTCCTGCATCGACAACAATTCTGGGCAAAGGATTTACCGAGTGCTTTAACAATGAGAAATCGAGCAGCAGTAAAAACGTATGCTCCGTGGAGCGTAAACGATATAATTACATGCATACCTGGTACGGAGGATGGCCAGAACTTCGGATAGGAGCAGCAAAAGTTTGGCAAACCTTGCAGCGATCGTTGATGTCCCACAAGCGCGACCGATGTATACTCTTTCAGTACGCTATATCTTGCCGTGCCTCTGCCTTACAATAACCAGAACTAACAAATGTTTCTCGATGTTCCGTCCGTACGATAAGCCCGAAAATTAGACGTCATCAGACACGACACAAGGGATTTGGGATGGCTCGTTTTCACACGACAATAAAAGTGCACACAAATCCTCGGATTTACCTACCATGGCGTAACCAATGCTGCGCCGCTTACGTTTATTTTGAGTTTTTGTGCGCAGCAGCTAAAGGCCACCGGTACTAGAAACTTTGACCTCTTGAAAACCCCATTTCCGTATAGTCTGCTTAAAAAGAAAGCCACATGAAAATACAACAGCTTAAATACGCGCGTGGACTACGCAACCGGTCAACAAAAATCGGCGATTTTGAAACCGAAACCGACGAGAGCGCGCCCAGTGCAGTGACGTTGCAGCCGTCCAGCGAGCGGCCGGACGGTGAGCCGCTCAGGAGAAAGTTTGCGCACAAGCTCTACGCGCGCACGGGGCAGCACATGGGTAGAGCGTGCGGAACTGAGCTCGACCGGTTCTCCAGCGGTATCCAACGGCGTGGCTGGCCAGAGGAAAAACCTCCGTCGCATGCCCCCGCGCAAGGGACACGAGTAAATGCAGAGCATTGGGGGTGGTCACGTGGCGTAGGTTGTGGTAGTTGGCGGTGGTAGTTGTAGTTGTTGTCGTAGGGGTTGGGTAGTTGGGTTGCGAGACGAGAGAGAGAAAGAGAGAAGCGAAAGACGTAAGTACGTAACGTGTTATTTATTGTCATCGTTTGCACCCCACCCCGCCGAGTTACGGCCGCATAACATCGTGAGTTAAAGAAATGCTCTGCATTTAAAAGCTACCGTCGGCTGGAACGTCACAGGTGCGTCATGGCTGTTTACGCGATCCGCCGGCAGGTGCAGCGTAGTCTGAAGCCCGTTCTACATGGAGCGAATTTCGCCTGCGAATCCGCTGGAACGAACATTCGCACTTGCGAAGTTCGCAATGCCTGGAATTGTCGTCTACATGGGGCCTGCGAACGCCGCGATTTTCGCATTTCAGATGCGCCTTGTTTGCAGACTGAATTAAGTTTGCCACCAGCAAAGGTTGTTGTGATTTTATCAAGGGTGGTTTTATTTTACTTTCTTGGCAAGTTGTTTCTGCCTGGTTTGCGGTAAATATAAGTTTATTTGCGGTTTCATATAAGAATCGCCAATTCTTTATCAATATAGACACACACAGCAGAGAAGACAAACGTTTTGGTGTGCCCGCGCTTTTGTCGCGCTCATACAAGCAATGCCATCTGGTTTCCAAGTGTGCAAGTGGTGCCGAGCTGTGCTCCTATTGGCCGCAGGTCCGGCCCCTCTACGCCGCTCACGCCGCACGAGCGGCGTTTGCTCGACCGCTTCAAATGTTTGGCACTTTGCCGCAGCAACAAAAAAAGGTGGTTTTGCCGCACGAGCGACGCCGCATCAGCGAATTCGCAGGCGAAATCGCTCCATGTAGTACGGGCTTGAAACGGAGCTTTTTTAAACGCTTCTCACTGATTAAGGAGGCGTTTCACGGGCCTACCGCTCGTGTCCCAGATGGTTTGGGGGTACTTACTGCTTATTAAAAATAAATTTGGTCGAGGTGAAATTTGAGTGCTCTGGTGCCTTTAAAGGGACGCTAAAGTGATTTGACAACATTGTGGGATTACTTGCATAAACTGTAGTCAGGGGTCCCTATGCCCCCTAGGTCCCACTGTCGGTGCTTTGATTGGTTGATTGATTACGGGGTTTAAGTCGCCAATGCTACACAGGCGATGAGGCGCGCCGTAGTGGAGGGCTCCGGATTAATTTTGACCCTGCATGGATTGGTAATGTGTGCCGAAATCTCGAACACACGGCCGTCTTGGCTTTTCGCCTCCATCAGAAAAGCGGGCCCCGCGGCCGGGAATCACACCCACGTTCATGGGCTCAGCAGCCATAGCCATAACCCACAATGCCATAGCCACTGAGGCACCATGGCGGGTTATTCTAGGTGCGTTCACGCGACTTTATTTAGTAGAAAAAAGTAATTCTAAAGCGCTGTCCTCCTCTATTGATCATCCTGCCGATTTCTACGACGCTTACTCCAGGATGGCTTGGCTTCACTGCGCTACTGCGGGGTTCGCCGGCGGGTCGTCGTCGCAATTCTTTCGCTCAGTTAAAACTAAACCACGGGCAATTTCTGCCAGGAAGAATGTGCCTTTACTTTGTAGAGTATCAAACTCAGTAAAATTCTATGAAGTAAAATTGCTGCGTTCAAGTGGAAGGATCCCCCTTCGAGCGTAAAGGGTTCGCGAGCCCGAACCCGCCCGACGAAATAACACCGCTCCGCATGAGAACGAATCACCGGTTTATTCCGGAAAAACCAAGGCAGGAAAAAACAAACAAAGCAAGTTAGGAGGCAATGTAAAAAGAGTACAGTAAGCAAGCACGGAAAGCGCGTAAAGAAAACCTTGCGGCGGTTGAAGCACTGCTTGTCCAGAAAGTTACAGCATGGTGCTGTACACTCACGGCGACGCCTCCAGTCCCTTGTGCCGACGTAGGGTGAAGAGCGTCCGCCGCGGACGCTGGTTGCTTCTCGATGTCCGGGCGTCATGGTCGTGGCTCGCGGCCGCCCGCGGCCGCAGCTGCCCTCGCGTGTCCCCCGGTGCGCACTGTCCAACTGCTCCTGTGAGCACCGCTTTTAAGCCACTTTGTTAGTTGTGCGCATGCTCCGGGTTCTGTTGCACTACACGTGTTCGTTGCGGCTCACTGTTCATCGCACACGCGCGCACGGGCACATGACGCACTGACGCCACTATCGGTGTTCGACCGGCACTCACAGCAGTGTAATCACCCTCCGCGGGCGCACGTAGGGGCTGCGTCCCTACAGTATAGGTACATAAAAAATGATAGCTAAAATTAATAAAGGGCACAATAAACAACTGAAGGCATAAGACCACGGAGACGCAAAAATTCCCTGGATGTTGACAAATTTCACCGTTTCCCTAAAGACGACCGAAATCACCAAGATCTTCG